>NW_024468077.1:0-18929 GCF_001896365.1 Talaromyces amestolkiae | reverse complement strand
TTATTAACTTTAATACTAGAGATACCTATTTATAGAAATCTAAGACGTATTATATCTATATTATATATCTTAAAATATATAATTTTAAAAATTATAAAGACTTTAAGAATTATTTAATAGACTTATATTATTACTATATATAATATACTATATATTATAAATCTAAAGATCTATTTTAGTAGTATAATATTAAKAAATACTATTTTTATATTAAATATAGTAACTACTTTATAAATAAGAATAATCTTTAATTAGTATATTTCTATTATAGCTAATAAGATAAATAATAATACTAGTATTAGTATTACTAATAAATTAATAGCATTAATAGAAGTATTAATCTTAAAATATAGAATATTATAGCTGTTATAACTTATTCAAAATATTTTTTAGAATATTAATATATCTTAAATCCGAGACTTGCGCATCAAAAGTGACTGAAGAGGGAATTAACGACATTGCCTGTCAATATTTTCAGAGTAAATGATATATATGCCTGAGCTAGCAGGTACCAATACAAAAGTGTATCTCAGCCACAGAAGGCGTACTATAGGACAAGCCACAGAGAATATGAATAAATAAATAGAATAAACAATAAGTGTAAAACAATCAAACCAGCAAAACAATTAAATAGTGTTAAAAAATTCTTTAAAGCTCATAGTTAATTACGTGAGACGTGTGTATTCTAATACTATAGCTTATTTCCAGTTACTTGACCCTATTATTCAGGTTCTTTTTGCTAATGGTTGCTAGTTGTTACGAGCTGACCTCATGAAGCACGTTCGGGCAGGGCCCTCTCTGAAGCTATTCCCAACTGCCAGTCATTCGGCCAACCATTCGGCCAACCTGAATGCCTGCCAGTATGGCACCTACCCGGTGCCTATTCTCCTACGTGCCCGTTTACATTCTTACATGCCAGCCATTTAGCCAGCCATTCCGCCAACCTGAATGCCTACCGGTATGGCACCGACCCTGGTCTTCTAACTTAGAATCTGCTCCCCCCATTGGTCCGTGACTTAACAACTGACTCAGGAACATGGACAAAGAGAATTGACTGTAAACTAACACTGGGATAAGCAAGGAATGCTGTTTTCCAGGAAGTACTAGATGGGAAGGATAAGTCCTTATAAGCTTTATACGAGAATACTCAGCGTTGTTGTCGGTTGCTTTGTATACATGTATTTACAAGCGTTCATCATGCCAGCCACCGTTCACATTCCGTCTCTCAAATGGCTGAAGACTCTACACAAAGCGAACGAAACGAGGCAAGCTCTATGCAACCTAGTCTCAAATTTCTGACACCAAAAGATAATAGCGCAATGAGGTCCATATTTAGGAGAAGTTGGAGAAATTGGGAAAAGCTCATCGAAGTATTTACCGGGCCATAATTATGGGCCCTCTAGATTCCGGCCTTCCGTTGTCCTAGTCCTCGTCAGCGATTAATCGGCCCTCTCTTTAGGATGTGCCAGAGTAACGCAATGTCGGCTCAGACCCTGGTGATATCTACACTGAAGTCTAGTTTGGGCCTGTCGATTCATTCAATTCGTCGAAACCACCATCATGACCAGAATCTGGATATGCAACTTTGTCTTTCATAGTAGAAGGGCGGCTTTTCGTCTGATCTTCCCACTGAATGGCTGACAACCCAGCTAAAGCTCTCGCCAACATCGCCGCCAAAAAGTCAACAGTCAATAAACCCTATCATCGTTGTCTATCATATTATTTGTTCACTATACAATTCATCATCAAGCAAAGGCATCATAACATCTATCTACTGAGTAGCCAAAAAATCCCCACAGTGCTCCGCTGAGAGGCTTGCATTGGACAAGAGGCCAGCCCTGGTTTCGCTGCTTCTTTCATGTCCGACGTCTGCATAGGGGCTAAACAATCAAAGATCCTGGCGTATTAATCGGAATAGGAATAAATGACAAGAGCGGTCAGGTCAATATCCATTTAATTAATCCAAATACGCGCATACCTAGCACATTAGACAGTCGGTCTCAGCTGTAATAATAGGCCGGAAGGGCTGGAAAGCGGTATCAATTGCTTGAGTCACCTAAGCTACTAACTGGATGCATTTTATCATGATATTATGAGTGACATTATTTCATCCAGCACTAACCTTGCTCTAGCAACCGTGGCCGGATTATAGTTTATTTCGAGGTCGGCCGCGTTGTTGAATCCTGGAGACTGCATTACCAGTCTGGTCAATTGGAGGTAGAGTCCTTTGTCCGCTTCCTCAACACGCCCCTTGCTGGCTAGTGCGCAAATTTTGGTTATCCACTTCATTATCACCTGAGTTACGATTCTAGTAGCATAGTAACTGGCTTTATCGAGTCGCCAAGGACCCTGAGTTGCAATCTGAATCAATCAGCGTTAGGTTCAGTGTGTGTCCCGGAATAGCAGATCAGATAATGCACGCAGCTTACCTCAATATATCCATGCTTTGATATGTCAGAGAAGGGCTGAAGTGCAACTATAAAGGCAGATCGGAGGTTGTCAGAGATGTACTCGGATACATCCTCGGCGGTGGAATACAGGAAACTTATTTCTAGATGGCAGACCAAGAGTAGGCTCTGGATATCCATTGTATTACAAGGCGCGTATATCGATAGACAAGCTGGATTTGGCCTCAAAAATCTGTGGAATGCTCTCAGTGCCTTGAGAAAATCGTCCTTCAGCTTGAGGGAGGGGAGGTCAGACGCTACGTAGGCGTCAAAGCTGTCGTATAACAAGGGCTGTCGTGTTGCTTCCGTTGCCTTAGCAGTTATTCCGCAAAGCAAGATGTGACGCCCAAAAGGGGATAAGGAAGCGTAGGTCTTTTCGTAGTCTGGCCTCAGATAAGTAATCGCGAGCAAAGCTCCCCTAAGGCTGCTCTGGTCTGGCTTCCGTGACTCGCATTTCCTGCACTGCTCCCAGTCTGCTTCCATTGATGCATTAAACAGGTCGTCCGATGCGGGCATCCGTAGCACCTCCACTTTAATGGGCACGTAGACCTCATGGCCCAGGAAGTGTGAGGCTTTAGTCGAAAGGCAGTAGAGGGCAAAGATTGTTCTGTAGTCTGTTACTTAAAAAGGAAGGATTCGTATACTTCTCGCGCAGCGCATACCTTTTCAGTTCTTCATCATAGATCCATGACGCCCAAGAAGGTGGTGCTTCTCCTGTGGATTGAAGGTCAAGTCTGGTTTTGTTGACAGCATTCAGCTCAACATTTTCGACTATTGCGGCTGGTAACGCCTGCGATGATTGGAAGACTAGCACAAATAGCAATGAGATATGTCGGAATGCCCAGGACTCTAATTCGCTCTCCTTTGACCATATGGCATATTCCAAGAGCAGTACTTGGAGTTGAAGGTCGTGTAGCTTGGTGGTCGTCCAGAGAACATCCAATGCCGATAGTTCTCTGTAGCTAGTTGATAGGGCTGGCATTGCCAGCTGGCGAGCCTCCTCAAAAAAGTGACGGCACTGGTGTTTATATGGTTCAAACCACATTCCTGCTACCGCAGCGACTGCCAGAGTCATGCCTTTTGGTAGGTGAGGGTCGAAGATTGTTGTATGGTGGATGAAGGGATACCTTTTAATGCAAGTCAGACGGAAGTGAGACAAGCAAAAAAGCAGAATACAATTATCTGGCTGTTTGTGTATCAGATAGAGTACTTCCGTAGTGGTTGGGAGGGTTCTTCTTGATATAGACATACATCGATCTTTGCAGATACGTCGTGACTCTCGACAGAGGTTGCGTCGAAATCTTGATCAAGGCTTGCAGTGGAATATTCTGGGTAAGAGTCAACAACAGCGCTACAAGCTTCAGACTCTTGGTTTGCGGGCGACATCGCAGTTTGTGATCCGCCAGGCGGGGAATTCAGTGGTAAGTCCGCTAGACTTTCTGGTTGGGAAGATGCAGCAGCGACGGAGCGTCGTTGAATGAAACTCTCAGGGAATACACCCCTCCGAGGCTTTCTACGTTTCTTAGATTGGTATTGTTCATGAACCAATTTGTGGCGCTTAAGAACGTCCAAACGATGGAATCGCATTCCACAATCGGACTTATCGCACTGAAATCGCGGAGTGGCATGGCTCCGCAGATGACGCCGAAGATTGTCTTTGCGTGCAAACTGGTCATCGCATGAATGGCATTTGTACATCACCGCCCCCTCATGAGTGTAGACTTCCAGATGTGTTGTCGCCATCAGGGTAGGAGATCTAGGACGGTTCGAAAAGATTGATGAAAGGTGTCGAAGATGCTGTGTGGGCCTGTAGAGAATTTGAAATGGTACAGTGGGCAAAGCCGGAGAATGCGGGCGGTATCCACACCCCGGACAATTGTTGGGATATGTATTGGAACTAGGCTAATTGGAGGGTCCCGAATATATGAGACAACGACCTCATACAGCTTGGCACCATACATCGGGACTTGATTGGTGCAACAACGGTGCATATACGGTTATAACGATTATATCGGTGGTTTTAACGTCAAATTAGAGGGTGAATGACACGGCGAATATTTGAATTCATGTAAATTTAAATTTGTTGGTGCAATTTGCTGGGATTTCACATATAAACAGGATCAAGATATCGCAGATATTTATACGTAGAAGGATTGGGGAATGACCTGTTTATCTTGACTCAATATTTTGGCCCAATTTCTTACTCATATTCGCTTCCCCGTTGATACTAGCCCGGAAATTCTCCAACCCCCGGATATTTTAGGGTCCTGCAAGCGTGGAAGATGACCGGCGCTTGAAAGGCCTGGCTGAGAGGCATTACCTAACCACATACAGTTCACTAGACCACTTCGAAAGAGACGGATCATCACTGCATCTCAAAAGCCTTGAAATACTAGCCACCACTGGATCGCCGGACCGCGCTTGAAGATTTTACGTCCAGAGTTGAGACTAATCGCTCAGCCCCCTCCTTTTTTTTTTATTCACGCGTCTAACCTTTCCGCTCAAGCCACCCACTTGGCCCTTCACCGTGAAATCTATGCGCATAGGCTGAAAAAAATACTGTTTGAATTTCCACAATGCTCCGTGAATACGGCATATTCAGGATATAACTAGATCCATCACAGCTGTACCATGATCTCCTGGCCGGCATATAGCTCGATCGTGGACGGAGATGTATTTGGCATTGAGCAAAGTAAGCTCGAACCAAAAAATATCTGGGACCCCGACGGGTTGTCCATACTCCTAGGACGAGTTCTTCCCCATAACTAGGCCAAGTTCCAAAATGGACCCCCGACCATCGCCTACCAGTTGATTAGGTATGTTGCTTATAGGCTGCGTAGACAAGTCGCGGTATCACGTCAAATTCATCAGGCTGGAAGGCGACAATGTAGAGTTCAAGTAGAGATTCCACTGTCGAATTTTACGCCGAAGTGCACTTTGGCTAGTCGGTGAGCGACTTGTAGGCTTCCTTGACTGGCTCTCGAAGCTTTGCAATCGTTTCAAATATAGGGGTGCTGAAGTGCTTGGGGATGGTGGGAGAAGGGACGAAGTCAACGCGAGTTTTGGTGAAGGTGATTTAGGTGATTACTCTCGCATTCGAGGGTTGAAGAAAGATGTGACGAGGGAGGAGTGTCCTCAGCTCAGGGCATCAGCTTATCAATATCGAATCTCCAAGCTCATCCCCTATCCTTTTTCGAGTACGACCGATTTGCATTGACTTCGAGCGGCAGGTGTTTGACGCAGATATCAAGACACCTGATACCCCCACTAACCGAGCAGACGCGTCCACCTACCCAGTAGAACTTATTTGCAACAAACTGAGCATGATTTAATGTAGCTCTGCTTTGTGTTTATCTGTATTGGAAACCCCCTCGAAGGCAACTCTGTCCTAGACGAAATACAAATGCGGGCGACCCGATTAGGCAAGGCTAGGGCTTTTAGCGTTTTGGCAGCCCAGACAAATGCGCACTGAAAATCCCCTCGTTCTCTTGACTCCAGTTCCCCAATTGTGACAAAGACGCTATACTAAAAGAGAATAGCTAGACCGTTGGCTGACATATTAACTCAACTCTATCCAAACCTTGTTTGGAGTTGGGCCATTCATCGCGCCAGCTTATTGCGGCGGCGGGGTCTAGTAAACGAAAATGCGCGGCCCACGTCGTAAAGCGCACCAATTACAGTCAACCTTGGATATAAGCACCTAATTCAGACCACCCTAAAAATGTGCTATCCCCTGGTTTGTGGGCCAATTTGGAGCTAGTGTCTTGTAGTACGATTTTGAATATATGCGTGGTCTCTCATTGGCCACATCAGCCGTAGTGGCTTAGGGCCATTTGGTTGTTCAATACACTCGGCAACGCGCTATATATGCTGTCTAAATCCATCTGAAGTGTACAACGACGTAATTATATGCGAAAACAGCATAAATCTGATATTAGGGTATATTTTGAATCTAGGGCTCCATTTTTAATATATAAATATTGTATGATTTTTAAGCGCATAGCACTGCTTTTTACTTGGTAGGAATAGCTTTCTCGCGTTATTGAGAGTCTTATTGCTGCATTTTTTTTAGCTAATATTGAGTATTTTGATTTTAAAATTGCTGAGTAATCTGCCTTGTATATAAGCACCCTTGTATACGAGTCTTAAAAGTACTAGGTGTTTGTCCTTATAGCTAGGTATAAAGCGTATTCGTATGGGTAACGAAAAATTTTCAAATTTTTGGTGCTATAAGCCGCGTTGAGCTTATATCCAGGGTTGACTGTAGTGCCAATACCAGCGAGAGATACAGTCGATTGGAAAGTGCTATTTCAAATGCTGAGAAAAGACGAAGAGTGATAACTTTTCTTAAAAGGTCCCAAGCAATTCCTGAAGCGCGGCTTTCGACACTGCCTACGCGGAGAAAGGTCCTTCCTGTTGTTATCCTAATGGCACGATTCGACCCCCAACACGTCTCTCTTCTCAACATTGGCGACTCAGTTGTCGTCCTCACCGACGGGGGGGGAGCAAGTGGAATTGGCGCAGCTCTTGTACGTTCACTATTTGCGCAAGATTGTGTCGTGATTTTCGGCGATCTTGACGAGGAAAATGCCAAATCAGTGATCGCCGAGACTTCTCCTCTCCGTGTCAGGTTTGTCCGCTCCGATGCGCGCTCCAACATCGACAATTTAAGTCTTTTCGAAGTTGCATGGGAAGCCTACAGTCGGGTGGACCACGCTATCGCTAATGCTGGAGTGGTTAAGCAGGGTGGCTGGTTCGATCGTGCCTGCGTTGACGAAATCATGGCAATGAAAATGCCACCTCCGACATTGACGTTGGATGTAAACCTGACAGGCATGGTCTATTTCGCGCACATCGCTTGTACATTCCTCGCTGAAGGGAACATAGGCCCGAACGGTATGATTTTACGCGACAAAAGACTGCCGCTTTTGAGCAGTCTTACAGGGTGGAAGGAGACTCCCAGGCGGTTTCTGTATCAAGCATCAAAGCACGGTATACTCGGGCTTCTCAGAGCGATGAGTTTGTGCATTCCTAATTTTTATAAGGATGTAAGAGTGAACATTATAAGCCCGGCAATGGCGGAGACGAGGATGGTAACCAAGTGGAGGGATACTTATCTGAGGAATGGGTCGCCTCCAGATCAGCCCGAGGATGTGGCAAGGGCCATTGTGGGAGTGTGTCGAGCAAGACCTGGAACTCAGGCTGTCTGGTATGATGAGTTGGCGGCCCCAGGAGTAAAGTGCAGCCCAAGCGTGGGAGGAATGGACTGGGACTATACTATGAAGAGAGGTGTGACTGGAAGGAACATGTTTGTGCAAGCTGGAAAGTGCTACGACATTGAAGAGGGTCTAGAACAGACCGAGAACCTTTGGCTTGGAAACGAGGCCAGCGATATAGTCTAGAAGGCGCAGCTAATTCATTTATTAAACATCTAGGCAATCTTCGCGCTGCATATCTTGGCAAGGTATTGAGACGCCCCTCTGAAATTACAGCGAGTTGATCATGCTCATGTAAGGGGAGGTCTGCATAGAAGGAATAAGAGGGTTTTGTACGAATCCAATATATAGGATAGATTCGGAACGTTGAGTATCGTCTGGAGAGCTAGAACAGCCTTGAGTGCATACGTAGCTCTATAAGATGTGCGAGCTCCGACACGGAATGATATAGATCAGTGGTGGGAAGCGAGCACGTACGGCGTAGTAATCGTTCAAGCCCCTAGCCAATAGCGCCTGCTGCTTAGGAGCGGGATGGCCAAGCACCTAAACTCCCGGGCGTAAAAAACATTTGGGACGTTTCATTCCCCGTTTCTTTCGTTAAATATGCGAATTCTAGCTGAATGCAGAGATTTAGCCTTGTTGACAATGCTACCGGGCACCTATTTACATCTCCAGCACTATTTCATTACTCAGAATGTGTGTTGATAGGGAACTTCTTCAACAGATTGTGTCTGTGCCAAAAACTCCGATATCTCTTTCCCCAGATGAAGACGATTAGGGTCGTGGCAACCAGCCCACAAGATAACCCCCCAAAAACCAGAAACACATGCTGTGGTCCCTTGCTCGCGGTCCAATCGTTCACGAAATAACTGAACCCATAGAATAATAAGTTCTTAAACACCATAGAGCTGATGAACATCTCGTTACTCATCTCCCTATATGCGTCAAGCACGTATATAGAAGAAGGAATTGCTCCCAAGACAACACCGCAAAGAGCAACGCCGTGAGCCGTAGCAGTAGCATAGTAGCTCGAGTGTTTCTGGCAGAGTACGCCAAAGACCATGACGCCTACACCTGCAAGGATAGAGCCGGTCATTGGAAGAAGCCGGTATTCGGGTTCGTGCACTCCGTTGTTGTGACGAGCGGCCCATTTAATGACCGGGTCTGTGACGATGGCAACAATAATCGCACCGATTAGACCACCTATAAAAGGCCCCAAGGATAGATAACCAATGCCAAGGGCGCTCAGTGAATAGGGCGGGGGAGAGAAGAGCTGGGAGAGAACGTAGGATTGGGCAACGAAGGTGGCGATGAGGTACCCAGCAACAACAACGTACCCTGACTGTTCAGTAGAGTTTCAAATTACGACGAATTGTAGAAAATTCACTTACATAAGACCGCAATATTAGTGCATATAGCGAAAGGGGCAATGATGAGGAGGATAATGTTCTCGTGGGAGTAAGTGCCAGTGAAGACCGCAAGCTCCTGTTTAAATGTTTTCCGGGGTGGTAGTTGAGAGTCATTCGATTCGAGGTGAGCGCTTGTTCCCTTTTCTTCAGTCCCAGGTACTGGCTGGKGTCTCTTCTCAATAGCGGCGAGCTCATCGAGATTGTCGCTTGCTAGCGTGTCGGTTTCATACCGGCGATCTCTGATATACGTTGTTTCGGGACAAAATAGGAATACGAGTATCATTTGAAAACCCAGGCAGGCGTTTAAGATGTGGAAAAGGTACCTCCAACCCAAGCCGTTCATAATGGCGCCGGAGACGACGGATGAGAAGTTGTTGACTGCTGACAGGCAAAACTGAGTGCCCGCCATGTACGGTCCACGTTCGTGGACAAAATAAAGATCTCCGACCAGGGATATAATGAGAGACTCGTAAGCGCTAATGGAGAACCCTTGAATGATGCGGCATGCAAGTAAGCCGTTATAGCTACTTGTCGCGGAGCCCACTATTGTTCCGAGAAGGCCAAATGCTGTCGATATTAGAAAACAAGGTCTCTTTCCCCACTTTCGCGAGCATGTAGAAACAATCGGTCCTGAGCAGGCCACTACAAGGAGTTGATATCCAGAGACGAGAGTAATGTTGCCAATAGAAACACCAAATTGCGCGGCTATAATTGCAAGGCCTGAATTGAGCAGGGGGCTCATCGTAGCGGCAGTAAGGCAAGACCCAAATCCTACTATGAGGATGATCGCGAGTTTCTTTGAAGGGCTCCAATTCAGGGGATCGTTAGGGTCTTCGGAAGGCTATAGAAAGATTCAGTAAACGCGATTAGTATAAGAGCGGAATTATTACTTGAGGCACAAGCACGATGTGAGAGTTTTTGCCAGTTCCATGCCGGAGGCCAGCAGTAAGTGTTTGGGATTGTCCAGAAGTGTCATTCAGTATGACTGTTCCCGGGACATGAGGCAGGACAGTGTCCTCGAGGATTCCGAGAAAACCCATGGTGATGATTTGCCAATGATTTGCTTCGAGGTTTAGGAGTTATTTTCTTTAACTCTCTAAATAGACTCACGAGAAGAAGATTCCATTTAAATTATGGTAAATGTTGTCACGGGATGTGTGGGCCCATTAGCTAGCTACATTCGGATGCTTTCCCAAAACAACTCCTTTAGCCCTCCGCAATAACTCCGCCTCCGCAATATACCCCAATCTTCCGCAGTGGGCCTCCGGAATAGCCAGTCTCAACGTGCTGCATCGCTAGGCGTCTCTCGGCCTAGGGGCATGAAGCAGACTATTATGAAATATTTATCCTCCAAAAACCACCTCAAGGCCCGAGACCAGTACACGATCATGACGCCAGCGCGGCCTCCACTGTAGCAAAACAACCTTGTGAAAGTTTGCAACGTGATAATGTAATGTAATACTGTAAGCTCACAGCGACGGTTAGGCTATTTTCGGGTGCCAGCCTAGATCCGTCGGGACATCCGTCTTCTAATAATCCTCCACTGCTTATAATCGGTTGTTGGTTCATCATGCAAGGCTTTTATTCTATTTTACTTCACCCACCACACAGCTAGATTTGGCCACAAGGAGCTCTCCATTCTTCTTCAATATCAGGACACAATGACTTCAGAGACACGTCCTTCTGTGCTGATCGTTGGCGCAGGGCCTGTAGGCTTGATGCTCGCCCTCTTGCTCTCAAATCGATCTATTCCAGTGCATGTCATCGACATGGCTGATACACTGGATGCTAGGCCTCGTGCAACGCACTATGGCAGCCCAGCCGTACACGAGCTAGAGCGAGCCGGAGTGCTAGAGGACGTGCGAAGACAAGGACATATCCCTCGATGCACTATGTGGAGGAAGCTCGACGGCACTCCTCTGGCGGGCCTCGACCGGAGCTGCCTCGACGAAATTGATTCAATCCACTGTTTGCCATTGGACAGACTGGGACAACTACTACTTTCCCGCCTTGAGAAAAACCCTTTGGCTCGGATCTCGTGGGGTCATAAAGTGGTAGAAGTCGGTCAAGATAATGACAAAGCCTGGGTCGAAGTCGAAACCCCGGAGGGCAGGAAAAGATTAGAAGCGCTGTACATTGCAGGTTGCGATGGTGCAAAGAGTCAGATACGGCGTAGCCTTTTTGGGGACAAAAGTATGCTAGGGAAGACTTGGGACCACCAGCTTGTCGCAACAAACGTAACAGCCTTTCCATCCCCCAGGTCCAACAATTTGAGGAACGCAACGCTAACAGGCAATCTTTACTTGAATAGGTGTATTACCCATTCGAGAAGTACGGGTATAGCGATACAAATTTCATCATTGATACTGAAAATTGGCACATGGCTGCCAAAATATCCAATGATGGATTATGGCGGGTTACCTACGGTGATGAGCAAGGCTTGTCTACCGAAGAATTGCTCGCGCGACAACCGGCTAAATTTGAGAAAATCCTCCCTTCTCATCCTAAACCTGGAAAGGAATACGAGCTTGTGAGCATTAGTCCGTACAGAGTTCACCAACGTCGAGCAAAGAGTATGCGGGTCGGTCGAATTTGTCTTGCAGGCGATGCTGCTCATTGTAAGTGCCGTTCATCCATGCAATGGTGTTGCGACTCAAAACCTCTTTTTGTATTTTCTTGTCTTTTCTCACTGCCTAGGAGAACCCTGCAGAGCTGACTACCACTCAGTATGCAATCCATTCGGCGGCCTTGGCCTCACTGGTGGCCTGGTGGATGCGGGTGCCCTTTACGAATGTCTGTCCGGAATCATCGAAGGGAAAGCGGATGAAAGCATTCTTGACAAATACAGCGAGGTCAGACTCGGGGCGTTCAACTCTTACGTTGACCCAATATCTACCAACAACTTCTTGCTGCTCCAGCGAGATCCTGGTGACCCAACCCTTTTACAGCATCCCTTCATACAGGCCGCCAAAAGAACAGCAAATGACGTTGAATTCTCAAAAAAATTCCAGACTCTATCGCTGCAGACGAGAGTCGATTTGACTAAATTCTTTTCATCTGCATGAGTCTATACCTTTGGAAAGCAGGAGAACTGTACAAGAGTCTTGCGTGGTTGTGATAAGATGGTTGTGGCCAGCCATAGAAGCAAGCCCCCTAGGCACGGCTAGGATGAATGATGTCGGAGCCCGGGGGATATGCCCAAAGTAATGGAAAAATGGTTGGCATCATCAACCAACGTTCTCCGTAGTATTATCTCTATTTAGTTGCAATAGACAATTCACGAGAACCCACCATATTTTCGTGGTTGGATAACGAATATTACGTGTGTTGCGATCTCTGAAACGGAGTTAATTACTTCTCAGAGGCTGCGTCCCAATGAATCGACTTGTATCGTGCCTGCTTCTTCTATTTAATAGTCTGTTAGATAGATATTTTATTACGCCCGGAAGTGCCAACCTAAAGGGCACTAGTGTGCTAATTACATAATCATTTCCCACAGATCTGGTATGAACTCGTGACAGACCATAAGTTGCTTTAACATATGTGTGCTTGATGTTTGGCTTCTTTGGTTGGCTTGTTAAAAGCTCCCTTGTTAAGGTGTTGGCTAGTAGATGATCTTAAAGGTTAACTTCTCCAAGCGTGCAGTGTCCTATCTTCGGCGGGAGGGAGGGTTGGGGGGGTGGAATAGCTTTACTTTTCATTGCGATGATTGGGATTCAGATTCAAGTTCTTGTTCCAATCTTTCTGTAGTGATTGCGAATTTGATTGCTGCATGGATGGTCTTTATATCTAGTTACCATTGCTCTGGTCTGAATGTGATTTACTGCCCAGGAAGAAGGATAGACTTTCTCATTTTAATTCGGTGTATTGATTTATATCTTCTCGCATCGCTATCTAATGTGTGTAATGGAGTAGGAAGTGCTCTATTATCTTATTTACTTAGTTATGGGTATAGAAATTTGAATCTGTTGTGTTACGAATCAACCTGCACGGCGCTAATGCATACTATGATGGAGGAAAGGCTACTCCAGAATTTATAGTATATAAACCATATTATAACAAAACAAGTAGAAGAATATTGTCGGTTCCACACAGTCCAGGGACACGCAGTATGCATTGGTGTGAGGCTAATCCGATAAAGCCTATAAGTGTGAGCCCATTCAGTTAGCAAATCAACATACTGGATTGATTTCTAACTGATAAACTGATTTCTAAAACTAAGTAATTGGGGGGAATTGGGGGGGGTAGGCCGTATATAAGCCTACAATTAGGCCCTAGTAAGGGCCTAATTGGGGAAGCAATATCCGTACAAAGAGGTAAAGAATTGAGGCTATTTCCAGCGTACGAAACACATATATCAAAGCTTCTTTGACGTTGTAGAACGGGGGGGTGTTGCAGTGCTTTGGTGTGGATACGTATGCATATACATGCATATATCGGCGTATATCGGTGCATATATCCACGCTTTTATGCACGTACGTTGACGGATACGTACGTATATGCGGATATGGGATCGCCGGGTTCAAACAGTCACTAATGCAGTGGATGTTGTAATGCTAATTTGCCAAATCCTCGCTGCTGATCAGCCAACAACTTTATTTGTTCCAACGCTTCCTCTGCAGTACCAGCAAATACTTCAACGGAAGGCAACCGAAATTTAACGCCGTAGTTTTCAACCGCCCACAACAGGCACTCCCACGCTCGCCACTGGGAATTTGGTTGTGCAGGAATTCTAACTTCATGAACTCCATTGATTCGCAAGACTAGGTCCCGGTTAGAGGCAGCCCAAGGAGTTTTAAACCGAGGGTCATTTTGTACAACAGTGGACACAAGGGTCGCATCACTGGGAAGGCATTGGGCCATCATTTCCGCAGAAGACGTTTTCCCTGCAGAAGACGTTTTCCCTGCAGAAGACGTTTTCCCCGCAGTTCCGGCCGCATCGAAGCCACAGTCAAGCTCACCACATTGATAATCCTGAACGGCTGCTTGAATGTTCGACACGATATCTGTAGACTTATAGTCAAAGCAGCAAGTGGCGCCGAGCTCCCGGAGCAGCGAATGCCGCTCTGGGGATGCAGTCACAATGATCGGATAAATCCCACTAGCATGGGCGAACTGTACCGCACAGAGTCCGACCCCGCTAGAGGCTCCCCAGATTAGTAGTGGCCTGGATGTCTTGTCATTTCCCTCCGCATATGGAACACGGAATTTGAAAATATTGTATAGTGCACCAGCCGCCGTCATGGCCACGACAGGGAGACACGCGGCGTGATGCTGAGGCATGCTAGCAGACACCAGAAAAGCCATATCTTCAGGACAAACCAAGTATCGCTGGTGAGTGCCGTACTTGAGAGGCCTCTGGATACCCGACGGCGTGTATCCAGCAACAATATCCCCAGGGCGAAACTTTGAAGCGCTAGATGTCTTTACCACCTTTCCAGAGAATTCATACCCAATTATCGCGGGATAAATCCCAAGAAATATAGCATGTTTGATATCAGCAGGGTTGGCTCCAGAGAAGTGCGTCTCAATCAGGAGCTCCCCTTCAGCTGGTTCGGGAGGTCGCGGCAAGTGTAAGACTTGAAACTCGAGATTTTCGTTCACGAACAAGGCGGTACTTGCGACGGTGGTGTCCATAATGGAGGATTAGGCTCTTAAAAAATGTCTCGTCACAAAATCGATTTTTCAACGGGCAAAGAAGAAGCAAAGCGTGTTTGTTTCTTTAATTATAACCTTCGCTAGATGTTTTAGGATTTTCCTTTTTTTTGGCTTTCGTTGCACATTTCTCTATTCCGAGGTATCTTGCGTCAGCGTTGCACCAAACAGTCCAAAAAGTCCCATCACCCCCTCATCCTAGTCATACTAGTCTACAGTCTATGAAGTACGTCCTACGTAGTAATGCTTCACCCTGCGTCTACTACAGTAGCCCCTCCCCCGCTCCAGATCATCCACCCGAGAATCACGGCTTTTCTCCGGAAGTACAATCGGTCTATGCACCAACGGAGGCTTCTTAGATTTTCGACCATTGGCCTCGTGAACTGCCGCATTACTATTCCGACTGTGTGATCTGCTGAATTACGATTCCGGCCATGGGCTCCGCCATAAAGTTCTATTAGATTGTACGATACAATCTAGCACACAATTACGATAAAATCAAGAAGAATAATTGGTACAAAGGATGGGAGTAGTGTTTCGGATTGTAATTATCCTGTAATCTAGTATGCTCACTAAATGCAAGACTGTGGAAACAATGTAAATTATAAAACTATGAATGGCTCAATAGCTTTAAGCCAGCCCGCCGCCGTAAAATAGCCCTAGCCCACATCGCTAAGGACCACTTCTATGCTTCTGCCTGAACTCCTTTAACCTCCGCAATAACTCCGCCTCCCCCAAGATTGCTTGGCTGCTCCCCTATTAATAAAATGTTCTCAACTATAGTGAACTTGAGCATTTTCCCATAGTAATTAAGTTGACGCTAGTCCTAATAAGGAGACATTAGTTGAGTATTTAAAGAGAGATATTTGTTGTAAACCGATGATTTGGAATTGTCTAGATCAGAGTAAACTCATCACTTAATAGCAGTTAAATAGTATTCTATTTAAGAAAGGGCAGTAGATCTAAATAATAATAAAAGAGCTTTAGTTAATTAGATCTGTAAATAGAGATATACTTAAGGTTAAATAATTAATTTAAGACAATAGACTAGAACTAAATATTTAATAAATAAGAATTTTTATATATTTCTTTACTAAGTAGTAATAATAAAAGAATTATAAAAATTCTCTATTATCTCTTTATACTTTAATAGAGAATATCTTTATATTTTTTATTATTTAGGTTTACTACCCTTTCTTAAATAAAATACCATTTAACCGCCGTTAAGTGATGAGTTTGCTCTGATCTAGACAATTAATAATCATTGGTTTACGACGATAGGTTAAATATAGCTTATATTAAAAGAATAGTTTAAATAATAAAATAATTAGAAATAGACTAGAAATTATATAAAATATAATAAAGCTATAAGAGTTAGGATAATAAAACTAATAGAGCTATATAATAATATATAAATACATTAGATTTAAATAGAATAAATAGAGTTCTATTATTATTATTCATATTTAACGTCTATATGCAACCTTATGGGTTATGACAGACACCTGCCGGGTAAGGCCCTAGGCCCTAAGGCCTAGGGGCTCACCTCTAAGAGTTCCTAATAGTATATTAATCTAGGCCTTAATCTTATTTCTATATAGCATATCTACTAGAGACTTTTAAGTATACTTATAGGCTTTTATATCTATAAGAATCCCTTATAGTTTCTAATATAGAAGTATTCATAATAAATATTAGCTCTAATAGCTATATTTAAATACTAGAATATTTATTTCTTTATTCTACTCTCTTATTCTCTTACTTCCTTAAGGCTTCTTACCTCTATTAGTTTCTTAGTTCTATTTCTTTAATGCTCTAAGTATTATTTTTAAAGAGATTAATACTACTAAGAAACTAGAGTAGTACTAGTATAGCTCTATACTTATTAAAAAGATATATCTCTAAGATATTCTTTATTGCTGTAGGTAAGGAGACTCTAGTATTAATAAGCTCCTAATAAAGAGCCTTTCTAGGCTTAGAGTACCTATGATATTTTAAGAGGATGTGGGAAGCCATCTCTTCTAGTGCACCGCAGGCCCTATACTCTGGGGAGTCCTCGGCTTTTCCGATCGGGATTTCCGAGCACGACTGGGTTTGATATGAACTTGCGTAAACACACTTGGAAGCGCAGTCCCGGTTTTGAAATGCGGCAACGATCGTCGTTAGGAGTACGTACGTCACGAATCTCCCCTCTTGAAAGTCTGAACGTGTGGCAATAGAAGACGGCAATTTATGAGATCCTTTGCCGCTGCCGTCCAAGAGCGATGAACGCCTAAAAGCTTCTATTCGCCCATTCCGAAAAACACAGCAGCGAGCAAGCAATTACTGATCCTCCACAAGCATTTCTTATTCTCCTAAGTCTTTTCCATCGACTTCTCTGTCACCAACATGAGGTTATCAACCATTTCATCCATGATTATAGTCGCGGCAGCAATTCCACATGTTTCCAGCTCAAAAAGCTTGGTCCCATCGCCACGACCAGCGTACACGAACCAGACAGCCGATGTGTTGGCCGTTGGCCATGCTGTCCGTAACCTTACGGAAACAGTCGAATTCTACCATAACTTGCTCGGTCTGGTCGTCTTATCTAATGATGAACACTACATCAATGATTTGACTTATGCAGAATTGACTGCAACTGACGGTGCCACTTATCGTCAGGCAACTATTGCCATACCCAATCAGGCCTGGACCCTCAAACTTACGGAATACGCTGGCATTGGGAGGACTGAACCCAAGCAACGCGAGCAGGATCCAGCAACACCGGGTCTGACACTGACTGTCAAGAACGCGACGGAAATCAACGACGTCATAAGGGCCGCTAATGTTTCAACGGTCAACGGSGAGCCGGTCCCGCAAGGCACAGGCACGAACACCACGTCGACTGTGTGGGTATACGACCCTGATGGTTACATGGTCGAGCTGGTCCAACGCAGTGGCCCTTCGGACTACTTCACCGTTCCTGAGCCCAACATTCAAAATGGCACCGGAATGAAGTACATAATTCGAGGCCAGTTGGATCTCACTCTAGCCAACTACACCCAGGCTCTTACGTTCTACGCGGACATTCTCAAGTTTAACGTCACGCCAGGTTTTGAGCCACTCATCGGTCCGAACGAATACGAGCAGGTTGGTTACATTGGCTCCGTTTTCAACATAAGTTCCAACGTCACCTGGGCGGCCGTGACGGGAAATTGCGACCCCGTGACTCGCTGCGAGTACTACGAGTACGACGACCCCAACAGAGTCGCTCAGATTGCCCCAGCCTCGGACATTGGCATTGGACTCACGTACTACGCTGTGCACGACTTAGATGGCATTCTAGATCAAGTCCGTGCTGCGAATCTCACCATTGTTACCACTGGCGGTCAGCCGGTCACCGTGAGCGGAACAAGAAGTATTCTCATTAGGGATCCGTCCGGATACCTTGTACTTTTGGAAGAAGAATTGTGACACATAACGGAGCCAGTCTGTGAGTAAAGGGGGATATATGCCATCTTGCAATCAGTGTGCTACATATCGCATCTATCCCTATGCTTACAAGACATACAGCGACCACCAGGACTATTATCTTATTAGTTTTATATTTTCTAAAATCACATTACTTCGCAACCCAGTAGACATTATTTTCATGTCTAAATTATTAATCCTGATGGAGATACTTGCAGGTGAAAATCGATAGTCATAAATCGGAAAGTCTTGGCATTGATAGGGCGCTTTCCCTTTTAAGCATATTTGCAGATCCACTAACCGGATCGGTAGTATCTGTAACATTTGTTACGAAACCAACTTGCATGATACTAGGCAGAATCTAGTACTATTAAGGGAAGGTGTTTATTAAAGCAGCTAACACCATGACTAGTCATTTTTATAACTAGGTATATAGGCGGTCAGCTAAGGATATAGGCTTATAGCTAATATAAGTAAGAATATATAACTATATATACTTAGAAAGATACTTAAATATAAGAAGATTATATATAAATAGAAAAAATAATTATTAAATATATACTAATATCTATACTTAAGTATAGAAGAGAGTATAGAAAATATAATCTATATAAATATATTTATTTATTATATATTTAATTATTTTTTATAGCTCTTTAATATAAGTTATTTATTATTATTCATATTTAACGTCTATATGCAWCCTTATGGGTTATGACAGACACATGCCGGGTAAGGCCCTAGGCCCTAAG
>NW_024468076.1:789-22768 GCF_001896365.1 Talaromyces amestolkiae | reverse complement strand
GGGGGGGGGGCTTCGGCGGGAAGTAGGAAAAGTTCCATCTTCCGCAGGCAGGGGGATGTTGCAGATTCTCATGATCTGAATCAACATTGACTTCAGTTATAAGTTTACAAAATCATACCTAATTTCAATGAGGGACAGATGCTATTGATGTTATGGATCCTATTGTCCGGGCGAAGTTTAGCACGACGATTGAGAGCAGTCTAACTATTTTCAAGTCTTGTATAATATTCTAGTCAAGTACTACTATAGCTCTGACAACGGCTGAGTGAGGCCGAAATGCATATACCTCTCAAAGTCATGCTCGTTCCAGAAAACAGTCGGCTTCCATCCAGACAATTTCCACACACCGTCTATCTTGGTGTAATGCTGGACCATCTCGCCATGTCCGTGACCTTTGAGGCCTTCCTGGGTCCGGTCATCATCCTTCCAACGCACATGAGCGGCTCGGATCTGATAGTGGGCCGTTATCTGGAGGTCTGAGACTTTGATATATTTCGCTGCTCCAAGAAGGTGTTGCGTGGAGACGCGCCTTCCTCCCAGGACTCTAGGGCTTTCAGAATGCTTAATCCAGTCGTCAGGAGAAATGTCTGTGAACACTTGGTTGGCAACATCCGTATAATCAATCTAGGATCAGGGTTAGTGATATTCATTTCCAAAGACGCCATGAATGAATACATTTAACTTGGGGGCTAGAATTTGTCGCATACGGTCCCAATCCTGCCCAGACGTCAGAATAACAAGCCTCGGAACAGTCAGTAGTCTGCTTATGGTGAAGCGTTCACACCTTGGTATCAGCACTCATAGCCCATTCGAATGCCAATTCGTGAACCTCCTGTGCATCTGGAAAAGAAAAGGATTAGCAATGCGAGTATTATGTAGACGAGTACAGCTCGAACGCATACCAGCGGGATCGACCCTTGATGACTGAGATGCTGATCCCATGCTTGGTTTTGGCAACCTCCAATGTATAGTGTTGTTTAATTGTTTTAGCAGGTGGAAAAGGGAATGATGAATGCTGCTCTGTCTAGGGTAAATTTCGCATGTTGGCTTCTTCACTCCATTGCAGGGAACTTAGGGTACTTAAGGAGGGTTAGTAGCCCAGGTTCTCCGCGATAGAGTAAAAAGCCAACGTGCGAGATCTACCCGAAAGAGAGGAACCATCACCACATTGCAGCAGATGCCACCTTTGATTTTCTAAAGCCTTCCCGTCGATTCGGATGTCCAAATTCCACGCAAAGCACGGACTGCCCAACCACCCGTCTGGACCTGCATCCCCACAATCCCACCATTTTGCGCCACCTGGTTACGCAAATATGTTTTGCGAAGTAATAAGTTGTTGAATGAAGAGTATGACATTTGAGAAGACTTGAATAGTTATGCTCTGGATTTTGTGAAGTGGCTAAGATTCATAGAGTTGCAGTGTTCCAGAGGTCTTTGGGTGTCTCCCAAATGCTCAGGAACCTATGTATGGTAACTTAGATCTGCTCGTAACAATCCACAGCAAGAGGCTGCCCATCGCAACAATTATACGTAAAGAAGTAACATTCCAATTGCCACAGAAAAAGGTACGTCAGCAATTACCAATCAAGCTCTAGGTCTAGACTAAGGAAAAGCCAAGTCGAAGCCTCCTCCCACTTCGCGACAGTGTTTCGGTCGGGTGGGAGAGGCTGAGTTGATGGCGCCATTTCAAACATGCTTTACTTTGAGGAGAGAGGGAAAAGATTGCTTCCAGATTGATTGGATGCTCTTCACGAGTCGCAATTGTTGTTTGAGAGCGATAGTTCCGGTCAGGACTTTTACTCAAAGTGTCATTTATGAAGAGCGGGACAAACGCAAAGAAATTTATTTCAACTTGGATACGAATAGAGAAGCTAGTTCGAGATTAATGCTCCTAACTTTACCTCACTCCAGCACTAACGCTAAATCTACAAGAGAGTATCCCTGGGCCTAGTGACCTATGCCAATGAGTGGTGGGGAATCTACCGACTTAGGGCGATGACACTTCCGGATATCCGCACAGTAGGCACCGGCTTTCTCCAACAAAATGTCCGAGCTGCGGAAATCCCCACATGTCACACTCCCTACGAGTGAGGGATAGCGGGGAGGTCGTGGGGAAGCTGGCTGGAATGTGGGATGGACTGCACGAGTGTCAGAGAAATCGAGAAGTCACAGCTAACAATTACGACACTGAAAAACATCTCTCTCCGCGTGAATCGAATTTTTGAAATTACGCACTCAGATCTGTAGAAATGATTGTAAATTCTATAGTTGTAAGGCCGTGGAATGAATGACGGTGCGGCGGGCTCTCTATATCCGGGCACGTGATACACGTGGCCTTGGCCAGGCTTAGTCATGTATTAGCCAGCAAACAAACTTTGTAATAAAGCTGTAGAGGCCATGATTCCTAGAGAGTAGTAAATAGCTATGAATAATATTAATATCTTTATTTCTCATTCTATCTAGTGCTTATACTACTATATTCTTATAAATTATTTTTATAATTTATTTACTCTCTTTATAAAAGTCTAGTAATATATAATAACGTAATCGGTAGGCGAATTGGCCATGTAAGTGTCGCAAACCGATGTTTACTAATGTCTAGATCAGAGAGAACTCGTCACTTAATGGCGGTTAACGTGATATTCTAATAATAAAAGAGTAGTAAGCTAAGTAATAAATAAAAATAGTCTTAGTTAATTAGATCTATAAGTAATAATATATTTAAGATTAAACACTTAATTCAAAATAATAGAATAAAACTAAATATATAATAAATGAGCATTCTTTTTATATTCTATTATTTATAATATACTTAGAATATAACAAATATATCATTTATCTAATAAGTCGCTATAAATAATATATTTAAATAAATATATTACTTTATTAGTATCCTATTATATTTATTATACTATTCTTAATAGAATATTTTCATTATATTAAGTGACTTAATGCCGATATATGCATCGCGGATAGAGATTCCTACCAGATGTTGAGTCATGATGGTACGAACGTTGTCCGAGCCTGACGATCTTGACTGTGCATCAAGTAACCAAATGCAATCTCCATCTGGTAGCTTTCTCCGATCTATGGATTGATATTGACTTGTAAAATTGACGAACAGTACTTTCTTTTTAGGAATCGAAAATTTGATAAACCATTTCAACTGGCCTTAACGACCACCTACACGAAGCCTGGACCATGTCAAATAGAAATGAGCTATGATATGATACCGAGGCTACGATCAACAAACACTTGAAGCGCAGTGAGCAACGTCAGATCTGAAGTGCTGCTATTCGATACGAAATACCATAAGATGAAATCGAACGTCTTAAGAGCCTTGTTGAATCACGACAGCGGAAAATCAATGACCTGCGAGGTAATCTTGACATTGTCAGACTTGCTACACGAAACTATTCCCTAAAGGAAAAGGGGGTGGGGGGAGGGACGAACTCAATTCAGATGATTTCCCGACATTTATTCCGATCCGTACGTGGTATTGCCAAAACCTGAACTGATATTATGTCTATATCTAACCGATAACAAGGTGACAGCACTAGCCCAGTATCACCTCAGATAAACCTTAACCATAGTATAAGCAATTAGCTACACAGAGTCCAGATTCTCTTCTGGATGCAAAAAGAAGTGGACAAGCTCTTCATAGGGAGTCTAAGACGATGCATCGAAGCACCGGGTAAGAAGAGCCAACTTCAAAATGGCGTCATAATTGAATCTATCTATGAGTATTTCAATACGGCCATCCAGGAACTTGTTCTTGAGTAGGAGTACTATATCTTCTGAGCGATAACGCCCCTGGCGGAATGTCAAATTTATATCCACAAGTGCAATACCATCAGGTTCGAGGTCAGGGAGAAATGGCATGATATCGATAATTGTGGAGCCCAAGAACAATGCTGGCAAAGGATTCAGTGCTGACTTGGCTGGAAAGCGAAGAAAGGATTCATGAAGTTGATGACTTTGATATAGCTATGACTTCACGTCAATAAATCCCTATACAATCCAATCCATAGATAACCTTAGCATGTAAACTAACGGTTCTTGCTCTTAGGTAAAGAAGCACCTGGGAGTTATCATTAGAGGCTTCTATGTAGTCCAATTAGGAGTACGTTGACAATGACAGCCTGTATACACTGGTGCATATTTGCTTTGCTTGGACTTATTCTGTTGGAATACTGACCTATCTTAAAATATGAGTCTAACATTTCGCTACCAAGATCTGGATGCCGACCGTCTCTGGTCCGCGGATAATCCGAGTAAGCCATGTAATTACAAGCTATAAACATGACCGGAAATCCCGATATCGGTTCGCATTGTTTAAGGCAATGGTCCACTCGGTACAGCCGACGAAACTATTGCATGCGAGCTGATTTCCCGCACCCCGCATCGAATAGCGTTGGAATTCATGCGTTGAAATTCGAATTACGCCGAAGTACATATAGAGAGTAGTCATGGCTGACAGAGGGCCTGGTCCGTCTATCACACAACATAGCTATTGAAAAGATGAACGAAAACGAGATATCGTTTCTCCCTCACTGGCCGCCCCTGGTCACAGTCTGCCTGTTGCTGGGAGCAGCCTTATTTGCATTTCTCCGGATCCATCCTGCTGGTGCTAAGGATCTCCCCCTCCCACCTCAACCCAAGGGCAATCTCATCCTAGGAAACCTGTCTGAAGTTATCACGGCAAGCAAGCAGAGCCTCCAACATCTGCTGATGCAAAACTGGGCTCGCCAGCACGGCGAGGTGGTTCGCGTCCGCATCGGGCCGATAAGCAATTATTTCCTCAATTCGGATCGTGCTGTCAAGGTAAGTGAAACGGCGCTTTTTTGGCTGCTCATTTTAAGACTATTCGTTGGTCGGCTGCAGAAGGGGGCGGTGCTGATACTGACTCTTGTCTCTACAAGGAAATCATAGATCGTTCATCCGCGATATCGTCAGAGAGGCCGCGCTGGATTGTCAGCAACGAACTCATCTGCAACAAGATGAATGTTCTCTTGCTCGATGGGAGTGATCCGCGGTGGAAGGTAAGGCGCAAACTTGCCGTGATACCTCTACTCTATGTCCTGTTGACGCTGGCTCTGTCTCTCTTGTGTTATAGACTCAGCGACGCGTGATAAAAACATATATGACCGGCGTACCACGAGCAGATGCTGGGTTGCCGTGAGTTTCTAGTCTCCCATCCACTTTGATCAATAGAATGCTTATCGTTCTGGCAGGATTCTCAACTATGAAACTGCCAAGTTTTTGCATGCTATTACAAATAGCCCGGAGGTCGGCCAGAATGGGACTCGGATTTTGAGGTCGATTGCTCGGTATACATATAGTGCATTTGCAACCCTGACTTTTGGGATGGATGTGCGTGTACACGGTTGAGTTCTCACGAACTTTGTTCCACACAATGTGCTAATACAAGTCGTGTAGGTACCCGATATAAATGATCCTACCATCAGCTATATTCATGGTGCGTGTCCTCTTGACTCTACAGCATTACTCGACTGATATTTCAAGATAGAAACGGGTCTTGCACAGATACTGGGTGCGTAAGGCCTATACTGAATCTTGTGGATGATGTATGTGGCTGATGTTAACGTTCCGTACTCCAGGCACAATCCCCGGTATGCACATGGTTGATATATTCACATGGTTGGACCATCTACCTCTCTGCCTCAAGCCGTGGGAGCAGAATGCCAGGCAGAGATTCAAGCGAGATCTGGAATGGTGTTCGGTGCGATTACAGGTATGATCTTTTCCAAAAGGGCAAGGAGACTATCTGACTGAGTGAATAGAGACTCAGAGACCCTGATTTTGCTGGAAAATACATGACAGATGCGTTTCTTCCGTCGGTGATTCGAGGACCCGACTGTGGCGGCTTAGAGACCGCAGAGGAAGCAGCATATTTGTCACTTCAGCTTATCATTGCCGCTGCGGACACGGTACGCTGTTGCGTCTTGTTTTTATGAATCAGCCACTAAAAATACATTATCCTAACACTGACATAAACTGTCAGAGTCAGATCTCCACGTGGTCCTTCTTGGAAGCGATGCTCCAATACCCGGATGTCCAGCGGAAGGCCCGGGCTGAGATTGGTAAATACATGAACCCCGCAGGGCATCTTGGAGATGGTTGCTAATGTCAATTTACCACCTATAGAAGCAGTCGTTGGCGATCGCCTCCCAGAATTTGCCGATCTTGAGGGTATCCCATACGTTCGGTGCGTGATGAAGGAGGTTTGGCGATGGCGCCCTCCTGTTTCCCTCGGCCATCCGCACTTTACGACGAAGGACATAGTCTATAACGGGCAGTGTATCCCCAGAGGTTCGCGTTTGCATGTCAATGCATGGTAAGACACATTTTAGCTTCGCTGGGGAAGCACAGGTCTAATATATCTCTGGTAGGGCTATTGCACACGATCCAAACAGGCACGACGACCCAGAACGCTTCTGGCCGGATCGATACGCTGATGATCGCACAACCGTAAGCCAAGACCATCCCAAGACATACGGGTACAGCTAATCGGTGTTTCTCGATCATAGGCAGAGCAAAGTATCAACTCCCCCGACGTAACCAAACGCGACCACTTCGCCTTTGGCGCGGGCCGTCGCATCTGTACGTAACACACCATCTTTATTTTGGACCTTGAAAAGACTGCTAACATAGACGTTCCCAACAATATTAGGCCCAGGTTACCACGTTGCCGAGCGCTCGCTCGCCATCGCCGCGATGCGGATCCTTTGGGCTTTCGAGATCAAGTGGGCGCCCGGGATACAGGAGCCCGTCGATCCGCTGACATATATGCACCACTCTGAGATGCCAGGGAACGCTTCTTCGAGGCTTCCTGTTACACTGCGGGTTTTGAGTCAGGAGAAGGCGGACATTATCAATCGCGAATTTGAGAGGTTGGAACGGGAACGAGCAAAGATTGTGAGTGGCTCTCTTTTGTGTGGTGCCCATAGTACTAACTGGTTCGCTGGCTAGGCGAGTTTGTCGTCGTTTGACTAAGTTCGTACTCCAATGGGAATGAGCAGTTGACGTGCTGATTGCGAGGATTAATTCACGGCTATGCCAGGAATGGTGATGGTAGCGTACGAACCCGCTCATCATGCTCAAGTATGAAGTCTGGATGGGCATGATGGTATTCTTTTACATTATACTTTTAAAAAGCAATCTACGATCATCTGCTGGCGTCACATCCGATCGCTGTGCAGTCCAATGCACTGCACATCTACTCCGCAGCCAAAGCCGAAGAGAGGTCAAGAAGAAGTGTTGGCAGTTTTAGCAACTTTTAAGGTAGATAGACTCGAATGAAGAAGTGTATATAGTGGGAAAAATAACTATTAGATATACACTTATATATATACTAGATAGTGTAGGAAAAAGTATAGAAAATGGATCTATATAAATATATTCGTTTACTATCTATTTAGTTATTCTTTATAGCTTTTTGATATAAGTCACTTAAATATAATAGTAAGGATTAGTAAGGCATTTATATTTGTATAGGTACTAGGCTATATGGGAGATCTCTTCTATCTTAGTTATATTAAAGACTTCAGTGTTCTATATTAACTATTATTATTCTATTTATTTAGCCTACTCTATCGACGATAATTATTGAATTTTTATATAGTTCTACTAAGCCTAGCATACCTCAACATAACGCTGTTTAACTAAGGTGGATCCAGGTCCGTGGCAGTACTACTACTACTACTACTACTACTACTGTACTAAATTCTAGATCTAGATAGGCTAATAAGTCCATGCAATCTGCATGTAGACTCGGCCAATTGACTTCTAATTTAATATGGAATAATTTTTTTAGTCTCATTGTACGTCGAACCTCTCCTTGGAGACAATAGAAAAGTAGAGAGAACGAAAAGCAGACTTCCTGAATATTATAATTAGTTATGCTATCACTCAGCCAGACGCTTGAATGGCCAGCTGCTGTATGGAAAGTTGGCTCGTCACCTGGTCCGTGGTGAAGGTATATCCGATCTCTTTACGGAACCAGTTGCGGAACTCAATGGCCACCAATGAATCACCTCCATGTTCTCCGATTGAATTGCCCGGGTTGACGTCTTCCGCGGCAACACCGAGAATATCGACAATCTGATCAATCAGTGCCTCAACAATGGTAGAGCTACGTTCCTTGGGGTTTCGACAGCGGGGCAAAACTTGGGAAAGAGGTTCAGCCGCTTGTACATGTGGCATGTCTACCGCCAAGTCCTTGCTGGTCGCTTTGTCTGAGGGATAAGCTGGAGACAAGCAAAGGTGCGAAACGAGAGGATCAAGAGTAGCGTACTGGGTTGGAGACCATGTCGCCGGAGGCGCCCAGCCGATGGCAATCTGGCTATTGGAATAATGCGCAGGAGGATTGGACATGGTGTAGCCAAGAAGGGCGTGTAGTGCAGAGAGTGGAAGTCCACCGAGTCGCATATTTTCGAAGTGTGGCAGTGCTTCAGGTCTCTCATGAAGGGAGCCGGCGCCTAGAACCGTTCCCAGATCAAGTGAATATGTGGGCTGACCGAGGCTGGTCCGCCAACGCGCAAAAGCATCCTGAAAGGTGGACGGTGCTGCGTAATTGGCCTGGCCAGTGCTTCCGAGCAATCCAACATACGATGAGAGCATAATAAAGAAGTCTAGGGGCTGGTCTTGGAGGCATTCGTGAAGGTTATATGTTCCCAGCTTGGGCTTTAGGACCTGCTGGAAAGAGTCGAGTGTCATGTTGTCGAAGCTGGAGTTCTGTGGCCAAGTCAGCATACTATGATGCGCATTAAATGTCCAGGGTACTTACCTTTAGCGTTAGCCCCGCATGAATGACGCCATGAATAGGAGGCAGAGCCTTTTTCGTGTCCATCAAAACAGTTTGAAGCTGAAGACGATCGCTGATGTCACACGAGACCGCGCGAAAGGCAACCTTCATTCGCTCCAGCTCCTCAATAAGACCCCGTGTGAGAGGTCTCTCGGCACCTGAGGGAGACAAAGACACAATGTATCGAGCACCACATTTTGCCATCAAAACACTGAGTGAACGTCCCAGGCCACCTTGCCCACCAACTATGAGGTAAGTAGCATCCGGTCGCAACCGGACCACGGGAGGCACCTGGGGTATGACTTTGACCTTATCATCACTTCCATGTATAACAACCAGTTTGCCAATATGCTGTCTCTTTTGCATTGACCGGAATACCTGTTCTAACTCCGAGATTGGGAAAGACTTGATAGGATACGCAGGCCTGATTTGATGTCCGGCTAGCATCTGGTGTACTCGAGCAAAGATATCTGCCATATACCGCGGCTTTTCTCGCATCACCAAAACGAGGTCTACGGCGGAGATGGATATGGAGCGTGAAAAGGTACTCATGTCCAGGCGAGCATGTGCCAGTATATCGCTCTTCCCAATCTCCACAAATCGACCAAGTGGAGCCAATAAATCGAGAGAACTCTGCAAGAAGGCGCCCGAAAGAGCATTAAGAACAACATCCACGCCTCGAGTTTTAGTCAGTGCACGGATCTGGCTAGCGAATCCAGTCGACCGGCTGGAAAAAACATGGTGCTCGGGAAGGTTATACTGCTGGATTAGCAGTTGCTTTTTCTGGTCTGAACCGACTGTCGTGAATACTGTAGCTCCCAGGTACTGCGCAAGAACAATGGCTGCCTGGCCGACTCCCCCAGCACCGGAGTGTATCAATATCGTGTCACCAGGGCGAAGTTGCGCAATAGTAAAAAGACAGTGATACGCGGTACAATAGATGATGGGTATTGATGGTGCTTGTTCGAATGATATACCAGCAGGAATATGTTGTACATTCATCGAGGGACATCGAACGTGGCTTGCAAATCGAGGAACGTGCCATGTGTAAACCCTATCCCCCTCTACGAACCCTAGCTGTGCATCTCGCCCAACCTTTGTCACTACACCAGCGACCTCTGCAACGTTTTCGTCTGACATCTGTCCCATGGCGATCATGATATCGCGAAAATTGACACCGGAAGCCTTGATCTCAATCTCGATTTCTTCTGCAGAAAGAGATTCATCGAAATCAGGAAAATCAGTAAATGATATTCCTTGCAAGCCTGCTGTACGTCCCTCACTCAGACGTAGGTGTCGGTCGCCTTGATAAAAGGGCTCCAGCCGAGCCACACCAGGTGGATAATTCACCGAATGGGAACGAACGAATTCCGTCGTCGCTGTATCCTCAACCAAACGAGGAACGAACCATTTCCCATTGCGCTCACACCATTCCATACCGCCTTTTCGTCGGTCAGAAAGATAATGTTGCATGAAGGTCCAGATTTTCCCGGCCATGTCCTGGGAGGGTGTCTCGTATTCTGCATCAAGATCAACGGTGATGATCGGTACATGAGAGTTCTCATTTCTCAGTACTCGAGCCAGCCCTAGCGTCAAACTCGACAGTGGGTTACGGCTTTGACCAGTCGCTCCCCGCGTTATCCAAATGACTTCACGGGCGATCTTACAGATGTGCTTCAGATTTTCAAAGATCGCGTGGTTGAGGTTGCTTAGCAACGGTTCGTCTAAATCAGTCAACATGATGCACATTCGATCATGTAAGCTGCTATCTCCGAGTGAGGACATCTGGATTGTATATTTTGACGACATGGAACAAATGTGCTGGGAAATCCTATAACCTGGGCTTTCATCTTGCTTTGATAGCTGAGCACTTGTCAAAACCAATGCCAGGTTGACCGTATCAATCGCATGCGCGTCGTTGCGTCTTGCAGTGGAGATAATCAAACTATCAGTTTGAAATTCTGCATCCGGATACGAATGTAAAATCGAATCTAAGCCACTAAATCCCGAGTTGCGGAGAGTAATGTTCCATTCTTCTTCGCTCAACAATGGGCTGTCCTTGCAGCGCTGCGTCGCTCCTAGCCACCAGCCCGGGAGTGAGCCGAAAACAAATGAGCGGTGGACAGTCGGTTGTGTACTCTCAAGCAGTAATAATTTTCCTCCTGGCTTTAGTAGCTGCCTCACATTTTTGACTGTCTTGTCAATATAGGTGGTGGCGTGAAGGACATTTGCCGCAATCACGAGGTCATAGTCTGCCGGTTGAAAGCCTTGTTGCGCTGGATCGTTTTCGATATCCAACTTCTGGTATTGAACGAGCCCATGCCACTTTTCCAGCTTCTTCTCCGCATTACCAAAGAATCCCATCGAGATATCTGTAAAGCGATAATGAGAGCACAGATTTTCACCTGACCTGCTCAGAGCTTGTAAAACAGGAAGGGTAGTTCCTCCTATCCCGGCGCCAATTTCAAGGATACGCAGCCCTGGGGACTTCAAGGCCAGAATTCGAGCAAATTCTGCAGCTTGAATTGCACACCTTTGCATGCTATCGTCATCCTCCATTTCATCACTCTCGAGCATCTACGTATTCTTAGCCTTCTATTTTAGCCCTTTCATATAAATCTAAAATTTGTAATAGCATTAGTATGCTCCAAAGATAGTATCCATCTTCAGTAGTTGTCAAGTGCCACCCAAATGGCAGATGACGTTCCTTTACAGCTTTCTACTTGTCTACTTAGGGGTCAACGAAGAACAGCCTACCTAGGCAAAGAGTCACAGAATAAGAGACATTTTTGATGGCTTTACTTTGATATGTACATCGCAATATTGGGTTATATCCATCTATTGCCCCAGCCCGTCCAAATGATGCGCCCATTCTACCCAAAATAGAGCCTGCTGTCCATCGTCAAATGTAAAAGGGGCATTCAGCCAATCAATCTCATCATCCGCTGGCGCACCTTCTATGCTGGTGGGGCCATCATTGTCCAGAAGGAAATTTGGTGTTGTATCCCTTCGCGGTAAATTCATCCACGTCGACGAGTTAGGATGTATTGTTGAGGAGTTTATATTTACGATAGTGGTATTTTGCCGAGACGCAGTGCTGTACGTGTCAAATGTGACCATCTGAGGCACTTTCTTCGCGCGTGTAAGCGTTCGCTTGATAATCAGCGTGGCATTTCGAGTGACAACACATTCTTCCATGCCCTCGAGGACGGCAATGGCACGGTCAATTTTTTGAAACAGGTATTGCAGATATTGCTTGGTTTTTGCAAATTTGTGGAAGACCGCCGTAAGTAGAATGCTCGCTGCAAATAGCGTATAAGTTGAATTGTACCACCTAACCAGTTAGTAACTAGTCAATAGATCATTCCCTGCTCAGATAAATATGAGTGTTTGACACCTTACCAAGTTTGAAAGAAGCTGTCGTTGTTAAATGCGTCATATATAAGATCAATCGCCTGGCCTGCGGAGTCAATGCACTTCTCTTGACAATCGCGTACTTCCCATTGCAGGTCCGGATCGATTTTTTCCAGGAGGGTGAAGAATTTGCCATGAAGTACCATTCGAAGATTATAGTAACCTAAATTCAAGATCAGCAAGACTCTAAAGCAAGGGAGCCTCGTAATTCGTACGTATCATTAACACAACATATTGCTTCTTGATATAGTAAGAGGAGCGCTTAGGCTTCAGTGATAATCTGCTAGCCGACGATTCTGTTGACCGAAGATGGGGTGGGAGCGATCGAAGCCAACTACTCAATTCATCATCTAGCAGTCTTGTACGAGCGAGCGTTTCTCGCACAGTGCACGGTAAAGTATACAAACGAATACCGACTTTCCGCATGATTCTAGATAATTCAACCATGCATGGGACAATCTGAAGCATGTTGGGTGTTATGAGGGAATGGTCTGTTTCATATAAATTTGTTGCCCCTGGAAGATACTGAGTGTGATATTCGTCAGGACCAAGGCTATCAGGTCTGCCCAGAGCGAAGCTTGTTTGTCTACACAGGTCTCTGTAAGCCTCAATGCGAATTAATGAGGCAATTCACTCACATATCAAGACAATAGACAGCCCTGAGAACGTAAGCAAGAAAGTCCATGATTCAATAATGGAGTAATTGAAAGAAAGGAAAACTTGCCACCATGTTTTTGCTGCATCATTTGACGATCTGGGATCAGATTTATTCCTATCAGCTGACCTATCCAGGCCAATTGCTAGAGCAGTCCTGGATGCTTGTCCGGAGTACAAATATGCGACTTTGAACAAGGATGTTAGTGAACCGTAAAACAAGACAACCTAGGAGGCCGTTCATACCATGTGGATTCAGCTCATGCTGACAAACCTTTCCCTGAAAGTATGATAGAGGTTACCTTTCTATCAGCATAAAGGAAAGATGGCACTTACCATCAAATAATAACATTGGACCATTTCCAAATTCGTCTCCGAGCCGAGTTGCGTAACGATAATAACAGCCTCGTTATAAAATTTCCGACTCCACGAAAATCTGTCCTGGCCGTATATTTCTCGTTCGTCCCAGATCATTACAAGACTACCTAGACTCAACGTGATATAGTAAAGTGCAATGAAAATCAAGGGTTGTTTCTCAGGCTTGTCAAACCAAAGATCTTCACACCGTGCTAAAAATCTTTCTTCATCAAAAATAGGTTGGACACAGTGAATGTTGCTAAAGTATCCTTCAATAAACTTTCTAGCAACTCGAAAATGAAATCGATCGTTCGTAGCTTGAGTATGCTCTGTCAGAGTACTCGGGGTCAAGTATGGCCTGAAATTTGTGTTGTGCAATAGAGAAGCAAGTGATCCCTCTGAATTTCCACCTCCGGCAACATTGACGTGGCTTTCTGACATCTTTTCCACATGCTTGAGGAAAGCCGTGGATGAGGAAGCGCCATAGAATTCCAAATTCTTTGTGTAGGAATTTGTGTCCACGATATCAGCAGAGGAGTATCGTGGCAATCCTTGTGACTGTAAAGTCCCAGGAGGGTTCTGAGCCACACTATGTTGAACAGACGATGAAAGAATTTCACGTGGATCACGGCTCTCATCAGGTACCAACTCAAAAGCGATATGGCCATCTCTTGTCCTGGGTCGCGTATCAGCAGAACCACTTTGATGGCTATTTTCTACCACAACCCCGCTGTCTTCTTGATGGCTGTCCAGCCCTCCCGGCTCGGAATTTTGTCTAGAGCTAATTGAGGACTTGCTCGGCGAAGGAACATCGTCGGCAGATCCTTGGAATGGCCTTCTCCGCTTCACACGATTTGGCCTGGAATAGAGACATTCCAGATCATGATCTAATCAGACCGCTTAGCCAAAGTTGGAAAAATAATCCGATTGCAATATATTACCAACGCAGTAGGAGCATGGCTGCTCCTCATTGCAACGGTTCTTTCTCGTGCGGCACACCTCGCATGCTTGAAGGGCCCTGGACCGTTTCGGCTTCTCAGACTTTCGCATATCGATATCACCAAATTCGCAGTGACTTTAGAGAAGAAGTAGTTACTAGATGAATAGTGTCGATGCTTCTCAACACTTTCCAGGGTGCCTTTACAGATAAACCGGGGAGTGGTTCCATATCTTTGCCCACGCCGGGTTTAAGTACTTCCAGGCCGGGGTATCCCGAATCCCGCCAACTTGGTATAAGTACCAGTAGTGTGTATCGGTACGGTAACGTTACGCCCGGTACAAGTGTTTATAAAGTATATGTAAGGTATGAAATGCTAGAAATTACAGGCTTTTACAAAAACATTAATTACCCTAATCAATACCCTGAGTTATGTTTAAATAGTAGTTAGCCATTTCGATGCCTTATCTCAACAATTATGACTAGAGTCTTACGAAGAAATCTCCTTAATCGAGCGACTTTGGAGGGCTGAAAAGATCCTTGAGACCGCCCCAGCTTTCCTTACTATACTCTGACTGGATCTTTTGACAGGCCTTTAAGCCCCAATTAGTAACACCAACCATATAGCAGCTTTCAAACATAAACGCCATACTTCCAAGGCCGACTTTGACTGGAACCAATTCTTCGTTGCTGGCTTTCTCAAACGCTTCCGCATCTGGCCCATGACTGCTCATGCAGTTGTGAAGGCTCGCTCCAGCTGCTTGGAAGCCACCCTTGCCGCCGTCCTTGGCGATGTAGGAACCCTTGATGAGTCCCATAAACTCACTCATACAGTTTCGGTGATAAGATGGAGGCCGGAACGTGTCCTCGGCAACAAGCCAGCGGGGTGGAAAGATGACGAAGTCCGCAATGGCTGTTCCAGGATGGGCGTTGGAACTGACGGTGAGAACGGTGTTCAGTGATGGGTCCGGATGGTCATAGGAAATGGTGCCGATAGTGTTGAAGCGTCCTAAATCGTACTTATAAGGATAGTACCTGCCTTCCCATGCTACGACATCAAATGGCGTGTGGTTCTGCGAGCTGCAAAATAACTGTGCACAAAACTTGTTGTATACCTTCCACTCCGAAGTAGTATCGTGCGTGTAAGCGGCTACGGGGATCTGGAAATCACGAGCATTGGCCAAGCAGTTAGATCCAATTGGCCCAAGCTCAGGAAGGTGAAAGTGGCCATTGTAGACTTCTAGTATGTAGCCTCGGATGGGTTCATCATTGACAAGCTGGACTCGGTATCTAATTCCCCGAGGGAGGACGCAAATCTCGTTTGGCCGGACAAGCAGGTGACCCATCTCGGTCTGGATATCAAGTGCACCAGTTTGTGGAACAACAAGCATGTCTCCATCGGCGTTGTACATGGCGGACTTCTCAGCCATGGATTTGGCGGCTCCGTATATGTAGTAGGCAACACCGTTCTTCACTGAAGGGTCACCGGCTCCAGCCACCATATGGAGGCCTTGAACCCAGTCAACATCGGCGTTGATATCAAAAGGGTCCCACCGAAGCTGATTTGGAATATGGTTGAATTTGGCTTCCAGTCTATCTCCTGAGTCCAACGGCTGAAAGGAGCTGTGAACGGCGGACGGTATAATGCGGTATACCCAAGTCTGTTGGTTCTCCCAGCGAGGTGCCGTAAACGCAGTGCCTGATATCTTCTCGGCATACAATCCATAAGGACATTTTTGAGGCGAATTTTGACCGATTGGCAATGCTCCTTTAACCGCCTCCGTCCTGTTGCAGCATTAACATGTATTGGGAACACTTATTCGGTCCAGAGAGCGAACTTACTCTAGGTTAGCTAGAAATCCAGTTTGGTATTCATATTTTTCGGGTATATCGAATCCCGTGAGTGGCATTTTTGCTAGATTACAGTGCAATATCCTCTGTTTGATAAATTCGATGTAAGAATCTTTTTTCTTATCAAATGAAACTTTCACACAACTTAAGAACAGGAATTGAAAAAATATGGTGCTCTTCATATGGTAAAACATTCACTGTGTGACACGCGACAGACGGCTCATCCGCCGGATGTCCCAGAGCTCTACCCTCTGTTCCGGTGTGTTCAAAAGTCCCACTATATCTCTTCCCTATTAGTTAATTTGCGTTTTTTTCACTTCGATTTAACATTGAACTATCGACCATGCACTCGAACATAATCAGCATTCTGTTGACAAATATTCAGAGTTTTAAACCAAAGAAATGGCTTCCGAAAGCTGGCTTAATATACGCAAAGGTTCTCATTTCTCGTTAGCAAACATACCCTTTGGCATCGTAACAACGCCCGCATCCCCCGATCCTCATGCCGGCATAGCTATCGGAGACTACGTCCTTGATCTATACTTGTTTGCGACGCACGGCGGCTTCTCCTACCTGGAGGCATTCTCCCCAGAACAAGTTGCATTATTTTCTCAGCCTACGTTGAACCAATTTGCTGCTGCTGGCCAAGCATTCCACAAGCAGGTTCGGAGTTATTTGCAAGATGTCTTTTCGTCAGTCACCACTGTTCCCCAGGCTCTAAGGAACAACCAGGCTGTACGAGACACAGCATTGTTTCCCAAGGAGGATGTCAAGGTTCATCTTCCCATGAAAGTGACTGGTTACACGGATTTCTTTGCCGGTAAAAACCATGCATACAACTGCGGCTGCATTTTTCGTGACCCCCAGAAGGCGCTACAACCAAATTACCTTCACCTCCCTGTCGGATATGGTTCGCGGGCGTCATCCGTTGTTGCGTCTGGCACCCCGATCCGGCGTCCTCTAGGTCAGTACTTGGCCAACCCTGGAGACGAGAAATCTGTCTTTGGACCTTGTCGAAACCTGGACATCGAGCTTGAATTGGGTGCCTTCTTGTGCAAAGGGAACACGATGGGCGAACCAATTCCTATCGATAAGGCCGAAGAGCATATCTTCGGCTTTGTTCTCTTAAATGACTGGTCGGCCAGGGATATTCAAGCTTGGGAAGCAGTGCCTTTGGGTCCATTTAATGCCAAAAACTTTGCCTCCACAATTAGTCCATGGGTTGTATTAAAGGATGCTCTAGAAGCGTTCCATGTCCCCGGCATTCCCAATGACACTGAATTGCATCCTTATTTACGCCAGGAACGCCAGGATAATGTATATGACATCAATCTCCAGGCGGAAATCAAAAGTAAGTGTGCTATCAATTCTGCTTTCACGTTTAAATGACAGGCAACTAATAGTCCATTGTGCTCTCAAGCGGCCGACGGAAAATCGGCAATATTCACAAGAACGAATGGCAAGAATTTGGTCTTTTCCTTCGCGCAGATGCTTGCACACCACACAATTGGCGGTTGTCCGATGGAAGTGGGTGACTTGATTGGATCAGGAACCATCAGCGGCACAGAGCCGGGCAGCTTAGGCTCGTTACTCGAGGCTTCCCTTGGTGGGAAACAGACATATGCAATTTCGAGTGATATACATCGAAAATTCTTGGAGGATGGAGACACAATTACGATTCGTGGCTGGTGTGGCAAAGACGACTCGAATTTGGTAGGCTTTGGTAGCTGCGAGGGTACTATTGAGCCTGCTAGAGAATATTAGATACGGAGGCAAATAAACGAATCATGCTATATAAGAAATTACTTTTCAAAGATCCCTTTGACGTGACAGAGTAACTTGCCTCAGTTATCTACAGTACACTTGATAAACAACCCTCGCCTCTTAACAACCCTAACCCTAATTCAATCTCGATGCTTGACTACAACTCATCCCAAAGGTATTGCACAGAGTAACTCAATTACCTAACAAACTCAATCTACAATAACTAAGTAAATTACCAATCCCTTCGGGTCAAAAAATGATGACACGCCAATTGATTAGAGAGATACCTAAATCGAACCAGGAAAGTACGAATACATAGGGAACGATCCGGCGGATATTCCGGCGGGCGTTCTAGTTCTTCCTAACCAAGGGGACGAAGTGCAGCAAGAAGCTACGCTGTACCAAGGAAAATTGGGCTACATCCCAACTCAGACGTAGAAATTTAAAAGATGAATCGCTGGCAACCAAATGGCTATAGTCTTGTCTTTACCAAACAGGAATCAACGAACGAACGGACGCCATGGCGGAACTCTCTTCGTTGACCCTGATATCTGAGCTGCACGCAAAAATTGGTGGAGCAAATGTAGAAACATTGATTCTCAGTATTATTTTGGTCGGTTTTTTGGTATTGTTGATATATGTGCTTGATAAAACCGACATTCCATTTATCCGAAATTTACCTGCGGTTCCTTCGGTCCCTATCTTTGGAAGTCTTTTCCAGTTGGGTTCAGAGCATCCCAAACGTCTTGCTGAGTTATCGAAGCAATATGGTTCGGTCTTTCAGATTAGGCTCGGTAATAGGGTTTGTCTTCTTCTTTGTTCTATGACATCGCCCTACCGTACTGACTGACTTTTTCTAGAGATTCGTGGTAGCAAATTCCTTCGAATCTATCAAGCAGCTTTGGATAAACAATCAATCCAGCCTAATCTCTCGACCGACACTACACACATTCCACAGAGTTCTATCTTCTTCTCAAGGTTTTACTATTGGTACATCGCCATGGGATGAATCCTGCAAAAGGCGACGAAAAGCTGCGGCAACAGCCCTAAATCGGCCTGCTGTTGCCTCATACATGCCATTTGTGGATCTAGAGTCCTACGTCAGCATTAAAGAACTCGTTGACCAGATTCACTCCGGGGAGCAGCGAAGTCAAACTGAGAAGGATTTCAAAAAAGCAGCCAACTTCCAGGTCGATATCGATCCTTATCCGCTCTTTCAACGCCTGGCACTTAATCTTAGCCTTACTCTTGGTTATGGGTTCCGCATTGATGGGGGTGCTGAAGACCACCTGTTGCGAGAGATAATCACTGTCGAGCGCGGAATCAGCACGCTTAGAAGCACGAGCAATAACTGGCAAGATTTTGTGCCGCTGCTAAGAATCTTTCCCAGGCGCAATGACCAGGCATCTGACCTAAGACGCCGCCGTGACAAGTACCTCGAGTTTCTGTTACAGAGACTGAAAGATCGCATTTCAACGGGGACAGATAAGCCGTGTATTACTGGCAATATCATGAAGGACCCAGATTACAAACTAAACCACGGTATGGCAATATATTTATGAATTCCATCTACTCACCCTCGTCCTTATCCAAATGGCAATTAGAGTGTTACTAATGCAATTGCGGTGTACAAAGCTGAAATTAAATCTATCTGTCTGACCATGATAGCCGGTGGTCTGGACACAACTCCAGCATGCATTCTACTCGGCGTGGCAATTTTGTCTGGTCCGCAAGGTCAATATTTGCAGCAAAAACTGCTCGACGAGATCAACAAAGTCTACCAGGACGGTAGTGCGTGGAAGAAATGTCTCGTTGAAGAAAAAGTTGAATACTTGGCCGCCTTTTGCAAGGAAGTTCTACGCTTCTGGACCGTTATTCCAATGTCACTGCCGCGGGTCAGTATTAAAGACGTGGATTATAAAGGCGCGTGCATTCCAGCTGGAACTACATTTTTAATGGTAAGTGTTCTGGTCATTTCTTTTCTCCGTAAATTATCACATATGTTTTTAATCCTACTAATAGCCACTGCTCTAAAACATCCAGAACGCTTGGGCAGCTGATTTTGACTCTGAACACTTTGAATCACCTCTCGAATTCCGCCCGGAGCGCTTTCTCAATATCCCGGAAGGATCAGGAACTCAGCATTTTGCCTTTGGAGCCGGGTCTCGAATGTGCACAGGTTCACACCTCGCAAATCGCGAGATGTACATTACCTTTATGCGCATCATTATCGCGCTCGAAGTGTTGCCAGCACAGGACCCGGCTCAGAGGCCCATTTTGACTGGGCCGTTAGAGTGTAATGCGAATCCGTCGGGCCTGTCAATTGAGCCGAAGAAGTTTTCCGTTGGTTTTCGTGTTAGAGATGATGATAAGCTGAGGCAGTGGTTTGAGGACTCGGAGATGGCGACGGGGTACATGACAGATTGATTCATTTTACTGTAAACTACAATACTTGCATACCTATCTAGGTAGTCAGATGTAAATACCAGGTTTTAGATAGTTACGTGAAGAACAGTTTGATACACAAGATAAAAAAACCAATGAAACATAACATATCACTAACTAAAGGTAACTACAACTCAATGGAACGCAATCTTTTCGAGAGATCATTTGAATGTTATCTCCTTGATAGTACAGACAGATGCGAAACCTCCTTCACATCTTTTACACACTCTCTTCAACTTGCCCCACAGCCAGGGCTGTTGCCTAGAAGTATTCCACAATTTACCCAGACTAGTACTTTTTAATACCACTTTCGTACAATATTTACGTAAAGATTATATATATATAAGATCAGAGATATGTAAAAAGGAGTATTACATTTACATATGAAATATGAGATTGAACTAGTCTCAGGGACTAGCCCTTCGTTGTGGGGCAAAAAGAAGAGAGTGTTTGTAAAAGATGTGAAGGAGATTTCACATCTGTCTGTACTTGAGGTACCTAATATGCTATACAATCGGAGGGCAAAGATTTTACATAGCTTATTTGCAACGGAACTTTCCAGAAAACGCCCGTAGACATACACGGTTGGATCAATATGTTTACCTTTTCAAATATAAAAGATTGTTGTCTTTTACATATTGAGGGAGCAAATCTTGCAACTGTTGACGCTATATTTCAATGTTGTTCCAGTACATAATTAGAAACAATTCTAGAGCATGTGGAGGATCTTGTACAATTTTAACCTTCTAATCAAAACTCTGGACTGAATAACTATATAACTAATTGAGCTTGACAGAAGACACGATTCACAAGCAGGACAGAAATTCACCGAGTATCAACTTTGTTGCCCTGTTTTGCGCACGACACCTCAACCGGTGCATCAACGTGATACTTCATGGTCTCAGCGCAAATCACCGAGGAAATAACTTGCGATGCAAGCGACCACTCCGAAAGGCACAGCAGTAATGAAAACAATCCGAAGGGAATCTGCATGTGTCTCCTGTAAGGCAAGTGTACCTAGGGCAATAATTGTAGGAGTTACTCCCGGAACTTTGCCCAGTGCAACGGTGTTACTTAGGGCTAGGGCTAGGGCTAAGATCTTGTTGGAATCCGTGTATTGGCTAGTAATTGGGTAACATAGGTTCCCTTATAAAGTAATGTGTATGTTGATGTGTGTTCCCTCTTCTACTCTGTTCCCCCCCGGAGAGTACGCGATATCGTACTTTTCAGCCCCTAGGTGCCAGACTACGCGCCAAGCCTCTAAATACATGCTTCTCTGTGATTGGCCCACCAGGCCTCACTAAAGACTTCTAAAGACTCCACAAGACTGTGTTTGTTACGAAACCAACTTGCATGATACTAGGCAGAATCTAGTACTATAAAGGGAAAACATATATTAAAGCAGCTAACATTATTTTATAATTAATTATTTCTATAACTAGATATATAAGTAGTTAGCTAAGAATATAGATTTATAAATAATATAAGTAGAGATTATATAACTATATATACTTAGAAAGATACTTAAATGTAGAAGGATTATATATAAATAAAAAGAATAACTATTAGATATAGAAAAAAGTATAGAAAATATAATCTATATAAATATACTTATTTATTATATATTTAATTATTTTTTATAAGAATGGGCACTAGATAGGCACCTCCCGGGGCCCATTTACGTCCTTCTTGATGCCCAGAATGCTATTAACCGCCTACAAACAACAAAA
>NW_024468076.1:0-628 GCF_001896365.1 Talaromyces amestolkiae | reverse complement strand
CTAGCTTTGAAGGCCTATCGTTAGCCCAGGTTAGGCGTGCCTGCACCGAAGCGAGGAGCAAAGCAATGAAAGATTGGGGCCGTGAGAACGTCGTTCAGGGGACTCACCGGCGAGGAAGAGCCTATTGGATGCCGCGAGGATGGGCATTAGATAGGGCTGCTGGGAAAGCGCCAAAGCGCCTAGCCAGCCGTTACTACCAGTTGAAGACCGGACACGCCCCAATAGGCTCATATCTGCGCAGAATTGGTGCCCGGGACTCCCCGGAGTGTAGGGCCTGCGGTGCACTAGAAGAGACAGCTGCCCACGTCCTCTTTGAGTGCCGTCGGCGCTCCAAGCCTAGAAAGGCCCTCTATCGGGAGCTTATTGACGCTGGAGTCCCCTTACCTACGGCGGCGGAGGATGCCCCAGAGGCACGTCTATTTAGTGAGCCCAAGGCCACACCGGCGCTGCTCCGTTTCCTCGGGGGCGTGGACCTCTTTAGGGATACTGCTCGTGCCGCCAAAGAAGCAGAACTAGGGGATCAATGGGGRTGGGAAGCCCTAAGGGAGTGGGAGGACGAGGGGGTTGGATAGGGGGATGGGCACCCTAGTGCTTAAGCGTGGCCACCAGGGCCTTTGCTCGCTAGGGG
>NW_024468040.1:297594-298472 GCF_001896365.1 Talaromyces amestolkiae | reverse complement strand
AAAACCTATGGTGAGCCCCTCTAGGGAGTCCTCTGTAGTAAGGCCCGTAGCCCCCTTATGGTGAGCCACCGTAGTGACCCCCCATGGCGAGTTCTCCGTAGCGAGTCCTCCATAGTGAGGTCCGGTAGTCCTAGAGGTAAGCCCCCGTCATGAAGCCTCCGTAGTGAGGCCCCGTAGCGACCCCCTCGAAGCGAGTACGCTGTATCCAGGTAGTAAGTCCGTCGTGGCAAAACATTGGTCGAAGANTCCGTAGTGAGGCCCCGTAGCGACCCCCTCGAAGCGAGTACGCTGTATCCAGGTAGTAAGTCCGTCGTGGCAAAACATTGGTCGAAGAGCTTTAATTTCCTAGCAAGCTAGCACGATCACTTTGAAGCGTGCTTAGAGGTATCCCGGGGAGCTTACTATCGCTTATTAGCATCAATAGCGGAAATATATGGGTATTTGTAAKGGCCAGTAGGTGACAGCTCTATCATAGGACAGCGCACTGTCATTTTGCCAAAAGGTTCATACATATGTGATCATTTACAAGATGAGACATGTAATAGATCTTTATAACATGATGGTGAGATCTCTATAATATGATAGTGAGGTTACAGATAAAGTTATAGTAATATTTCTAATATATGACAGCAATATTACCATAATTATCTTCATACTTATGATTATATGTTATATTTTATATATTCCAGATTATTACAAGCATGAATTATAGCTGTAAGACGCATCAACGCTCCTGAATATACACAACACCCAACACCACGTCTACCACCAATCTCCTATCGTACATACATCTTCGACCAATGTTTTGCCACGACGGACTTACTACCTGGATACAGCGTACTCGCTTCGAGGGGGTCGCTACGGGGCCTCACTACGGA